>NW_020312012.1:451832-464600 GCF_003144115.1 Tilletiopsis washingtonensis
TCCTTCTCTTTTGTCCCCCCTCCTCTCTTCGCTCTCTCGCTCTCTCACGCGCCGACTTCGTTCCTCGGGCTCGCCGCACGACTCGGCCTTGACTCCCGCAACTTGCGCCCCGCCCCCCCATCTTCCGTCCTCGTGCGCCCCTCCCTACGCTACGCTTCCCTCGCCCCAGTGCGTCGTGGCGCAACTGGACGCCGACAATGCGCTGCACAAGACGTATGGGCAGCAGTACGGCATTTCCAGCTACCCCACCATCCTCGTGCGTAGGTAGTGATGCGCTTCATTCACTCTTGCCCCACGCACACACACACACGCACCCTTTGCGCGCGACCGCTAACCCCCCGTCGTTGTTGGGTTGCCCAGTTCTTCCCCAAGGGCAGCTCCACGCCGAAGCCCTACACGGGCGCACGCTCCGAAGAGGCGCTGCTCAACTTTCTCAACGACAACTGTCAGACGTTCCGCAAGGCCGGCGGTCTGCTTTCCGAAATGGCAGGCCGCATGCCATCTCTTGACCGCCTCGCCGCCCTCTTTTTCAACGGCGCCCACGACGACGCCAGGGCCTCGGTGCTCGCCGAGACCAAGGAGTACGTGGCGCGCATGAGCCAGAGCGTCAATGCCACAGAGGCAAAGAATGCGGCGGCAAAGTACTATGTGCGCGTCATGGACAAGCTCCTAGAGACGCCAGAGTACGTCGAAAAGGAGACGAAACGCCTCGAGGCGCTCCTGGCCAAGCACGCAGAGGGCGTGGCGCACCTGGCCGCAACGAAGGTCGACGAGCTGACGCGCAAGAAGAACGTGCTCGCTAGCTTTCGCAAGATGTCGCAGGAGTACATGGAGCGCCTGCACGAGGCGGGCAAGAAGAGACACGAGGAGCTCTGAGGCGCCTGTCAGGCCGCGCTTATCTCCCCCTCGCTCCTCTCCCTCCCCTTCTCCCCTCTCTCTTCTCCTCCTCCAACTCTACTTGTCGCACTCAAAATGACATCACACATGCGCCCGCGTTCAGCTGAGGGCCTGTCATGGGCCTGACTATATCACTCGAGCGGGTGTGAGGCAAGAAGGACATCGCATTGCGGCCGCCTCGCGGTGCTGCACCTCCACAACCGAGCCTCATCTTCGCACCGCTCTGGCCCCGCAGCCAGCACCTATCATCGTCGCAGCGCATCGTCCGCAGCAGCGTCGCCAGCCAAAGCTCGTTAGCCGCCGGCGCTGCAGCGGAAGAGCGAAACGAGAAAGAATGCTGCTGCCGCAGTCCGGAGCGGCGCAAAGAAGATTGCTCGGTGAGGGAGAGGCGAGACACGCGAGCGCCGTTCGCGTGCGGACCGTCGATGCCGAGAGACGAAGCATGGCGGCCGTCGCCCGGTGCGCCGTGCTCCTGCTTCCGAGTGTTCATCGGCAAGCAAGCCTGCGAGACGGTGCAACAGAGTTCATAAAGCGCGCCGACGAGGCAGCTGCAGAGCCAGCGAGCCAAAGACTTTGGCTGTGGGCTCTCGCAGATGCATCGTCGACGGATGATGATCACTGAGTACCACCTCGGAGGAAGTGCGGCCGACGAGCGCTCGGGAAAGAAGCGCAAAGCACCGCGCGGCGGACGTTGCGGCTCTCCGCCTCAGTCGTGGAAAAGAAGTGCCGGTGGCGTGTGACTTGCGCGAGTGGAGGAGTCCGGGTATCGCGAGGTGGCGCTGGCGGAGTCGGAGGCAACCCTACTCCACTTCCGATGCAAACTGGACTCACGTCGATGCTTGCTGTCCAAAGGCGTGGCACGCCCAAGGACACACAACATCGACGGAGCTTCGCACGCATCGAGAAGAGAGCGAGGAGCGCCTTCGACGAATTTGAGCGCCGGTTGGAGAAGAGAGGCGGAACGGAGGTGACGTTGAGCGGCGAAGGAAGGCGAAGAGGCCGTTGCACGGGCAGGTGAAGTTGCACAATCGGCACGGATGCAGGGCAAGAGCCGTCGCAGACGGGTGAGGGCCGAGGCACGAGCGTGATATCGCCCACGCTTCTGCCCTCACCTCATGTCGACTGGCTTAGCTCTGCAGCCGGTGCCGAAGGGCTTGACGCGGTCACCAGACGTGCGATCTCGAGCTAAAGCGGCAGAATGCGGGGCGTGGACCGAAGATGATGTCGAAGGCAGGACGACGAGCGACGATATTGCTCGTCCTCTCGGCCTTCGACGGTATCTATACGGTTTCCGCGCGTCATCATGCCACCCCAGACCGTGCCGACGACTGCCGCGCTGCTGAGTGTGCGAAGAGGAGAGGCCGGCGAGTCTCGCCGCAGTTGAGAGTCGTCGAGCTACGATGCCGAATGAGGCGCGCGTGAAGCCTGACTTGCGCTCGAAGGTCGAAAAACGGACGCCGCAGTCGTCCGTGCTCCGGCCCTCGAACGTAAGGTCTGGCTCATCGCTTGCTCGCAGTCGCCGTGCCGCGTCCTTGAGCGCGCGAGTGTGCGAGGGCTTGCTGTCGGACCGAAGACGAGCGGCATCGAGCTTGCGCTCAGACACCCGGCGCGGCAGGAACGCAATCGAGGAAGGGTAGGAAGGCGGGCGTGGCAACGCCCGCTTCTCACTTCCAGCGGCTGCGAGCCTGGGGCGCTGGTGCAAGCTCCAGCTAGACGCCGCATGACCGAGGGCGAGCACGAGGAAGGTGACTTGGCGCCGACGAGGCAAGGATGCTCGGTGATACGCCAGTGGACGATGCCTGTCAACGCAAGCGACAGCGGCATGCGCAATGGCATCGGGCTAGCTCGATGTGTTTCCCGTGTATCTCCGAGCGCGAGGCCGTGAAGGCAGACAGGCGCGAACGGCGAGATGGCGTGTACAGACCGTGACGCGGTGCCGACGAGAGCAATTGTCAGGCGCACAGCGAGCAGCTTGCAGCTGGGCGATCGCGCACGTAACAACGAGCGTGGCGCTGGAAGGATGATGCACGGGCGTAGCACGCCCGTGGATCATGCCTTCGAGCACCACACCTCAAGTACACGAGCTCGACGTTGCTGCAGCGTATTCGAGATAGGCCGAAGATCGACGGGCGACGAGCAGTGAAGGCGAAGGATGTCGGCGACGCGTTGTTGCTCGAGTCAGTCCGGCGCTCAGCCGCAGGTGAAGGCGAGCTTGCGCTGCCAGAGCCATCGCCAAGCACACATCCTCGACGAGAACGGGAGACAAGCGGGTGTGACACGCCCATGTGTCTCGCCTTTCAGTCGACGACATGCTGCTGGTGATGACGAGGGCCGAGCTCGACGTCGCTTGTGGCATGGCAAAGCGCGCGACGACGAAGAGAGATGGTCGACTTCTTGCTCCCGCTCGCGCTCGACGCCGTCGGACGCTCAGCAAGTGACGGCGACTCTGCATCGCATCAGCCATCGCAAGCCGGCACAAGAGACGCCAGAAGCAAGAACAGCGGGCGTCGCACGCCCGGCATTGCTTGCTTCTGGCATCGCTGCGTCGAGAGGCGATGCATGACACGACTCGAGCTCGAGTCCGTCTTGAGATGCGCGACGTCGAAGCAAGAGAAGTCGAGCGACACCAAACGAGCGAAGATGGGCTGGAACCGCCCGCGCTTCTGCCGCACGTGCAGGCAAAGCTGTCGAGAGATTGAAGAGCACGGCGGACTTGCGCCGCGTGTCCAAGCTTTCGAGAGGCTGGCGAACAGGTGCGACCAAGCGCAAGACAACAGCTCGAGGTCGCTCGTGGCGAGCGGCGTGGCTAGATGAGGCGGAGGGAGTGCAGCGGCGTGAAGGAGGGCCGAGGCCGACGAGGTGATCCTCGCAAACGCGCCGGGGACGCCGAGGTGGACGACAGACTCATACTCGGTTTGCATCGCAAGATGAAGGCGTAGGACCGGAAGAGGCACGGCAAGTCGCTGCCGCGCATCTGGTCTTCTGGCCTCTGCGATCATACAGCGTTGCCGACGAGAAGGAGCTTGTCGCGGCACCAAGAGCGACGTCTTCAAGAGAGTAGGCGGACGAGAGGACGGCACCGTAGAGAAGCGCTCGTGAAAGGTTCGAAGCCGTAAGACGTCGCCAGGCGGGCCCCTAGCTAGACGTGCCTCCCAGCCTCGCACAACGCTGCAACCGGCCCGGAGGAGTAAGAAGCACGGCGAAGGTTGCCGCACCTCTCGTCCTCCGGAGAAAGTAGCAGTCGCGTGCGATGAGGAGATGGACAGCAGCTTGAAGCCGCTGACGACGTCTTCCGAGCCCTTGCGTCGAGTCGAAGACGGAAGGAGTAGGCGCAGGCGCGAGGCGATGAAGAATGAAGAAAAGCGCCTCGATCCGAAGCCGCAGAAGACTGGCGTGACCCAGCTGCATCCCCTCGCCTCTCTCGCTCGATGAGAAGACCGCCCTGCAAGCACAGATGGCGCGGCGAGAGTGCGCCGCACGTCGGGTCTTGCAAGACGGTACTCCTACTCAACTAGCGAAAGGGGCTGAAGGAGCAGCTTGAGGGACTGCCACGTCCTCGGCGGCTGAAGAATCGAAGAGCGATGAGGTGGCATTGATGGACGACGACGGCTCGAGTGAAGAAGGTGGGAGGCCATCGACGCCAAGCCGACGAAGACGATGATGACAGCAGCGAGGAGCTAGAAGTGCGCGCGCCCGTCGCAAGGAAGCGAGTCGACCGCGGAAGGCTGAAGAGGCACGACAGAGTGCGTCGTGCGTCCGGCCTGCCGCTATCGATTCCCTCCCCCTACGACGAGAGGGAACACTATGAGCTCGAAAGTGCTCGCCACGTCTTTGTGGAGTGATGTGGACGATGAAGAAGGGGTATGAGATGTGTCCGGTGACCTCGATGCCGTGAGCGAGAGAAGAAAAGCGACTGGTCGAAGGCGCACGGCTAGTGTAGGCGAGGGCGAAAGAAGAAACGGACCGTGGCGAATGAGCGAGGCCAGCTCGCAGGCGCCTCGATCGCCTCGAATCACTTGTCCGCCGGAGCGAAGCCGGCAAACGCCACCTTTGGCAGTCCACCGAGCGTGGCCACCTTGTCCAGGCTGCCATCCTTGTCGCTGACGCGCAGAACGACGACGTTGCCCGAGTCCTGGTTCGCGACCGAGAGGTACTGGCCGTCCGGCGAGACATCGAACTGTGGGGGACAAGGCAGATGTCAGCTGCCGTGAGGAGAGAGGAAAGGAAGGAGAGCGGCCAACTCACGTGCCGAGGATTCAGGCCGCCGCTGCGGTACCAGTATGTCCAGCTTGCACGGCCATTGTCGCCGCGCGTCAGCACCGAGATGCTGTCCTCTTGCGAGTCGCCGCGGTTCGACGCAAACACAAAGCGTCCGTTCGGCGCGACTTGCACCTCTGCGAGGGTGCGCTTCGGGCCGTCGGCCTTGTTGCCGCCCAGCGGCAGCGCCGGCGGCGAGGAGAAGCTCGGCTCGCCGATCTGCTGCAGCACCTCGTCGGACGAGGCCGTGGGAGCATAGAGAAAGGACGTGATGGTGTTGGCAAACTCGCTGGAGAGGTAGGCAAACGTCTTGCCCTTGGCGGCGTCGACGAAGAACTTGAGGTGCCGCGGGCCCGAGCCGGCGCGGAGTGGAATGTCGGCGACGTGTGCGGCATCCTTGCAGGCGGAGGAAGCGGGACGGATGACGCGGATGACGTCGGCGCCGAGATCACAGACAAAGACGTAGGCACCGTCGGGCGAGACGACGACGTCGTGCGCGTAGCTGCCGTCTTGCCGATTGCTGACTGGGCCGGTGCCGTTGCGCGTAAAGGAGAGCACGGCGGATGCGTCGCGCAGCTTGGGAGTGAGGCGAGGCGAACCGCCACTGTCGGGCGACTTGTGCGTGTAGGAGAGAGGCAGGACGGAGAGCGAGCCCGAGTCGTAGTTGGCCACGTAGACGCACGAGCCAGACACAGCGCTAGCCACGCTGCCGTCGCCCTTGGTCTGTGCACGGCTCGAGGCGCGAAAGGAGGGAGGCGAGGAGAGGCGGTCGAGGAGATAGGCGCCGCCGGGAGCCGACTCGTCGGTGACGAGGAGCGTGCGACGGGAGCCGGCCGAGGGCGTGGAGAGGAAGGTGAGCCAGGAAGGCGCAGCACCTGTTTGGCCGGCGAGAGTGTCGCGGCGTTGCAGCGTCGAGGGCGGCGTGAAGCGCAGCAGGTTGCTGTGGAGAAGCGAGCGTCAGGGCTGTGCACAGCGGTCGCGGGCGCAGAGAGAGCGTGAAGCAGCGCACGACAGAGAGGCAGGGGACTCACATGTCGGCAGCGTAGCCGCTCGTGTAGACGTCGTACGATGCAGACGCGGCCATGCTGAGGCACGCAGACACGAGCAGGCTGGCGCCGACGGCGAGGAGACGCATGGTGGGCAGAAGACGCGGCGGCGGGCGAGGGCGCACAGGCGCGGCGGTGCAGATGCGCGCGGCGCGGCGTGCTGCGTGCACGAAAGTGGAGGGGCGAGCTGAGGCCGAGGGGGCTGCGACTCGCAGGCGCAGGCTGAGGAGTGGGAGGTGGTGGTCGCAAAGCAAGCGCTCGCCCCACTTCTGCACCCTCTTTTAGCCTTGTGAGCCTGCTCTGTTTGGGGCCCGGCGAGCGGCCGCTCCCCTGTCGCCGGAGCAGCATGGGAGATGCCGCAAAGGGGGCGCGCCGGCGCTCGATGGGGCAACAGGGCCGTGCGCGGGCGCTGGGCGTTACGTAAGCGCCGCCGCCGCCTCGCCGCACCTTTGCCTCGCCTCGCTCCCTCGTTCTGCACTCCCACACACTCAAGGCAAGGCAAAGCAATGTCGTCCTGTCCATGCACGCCGCGTGCCCTGCTCGTGCCGCAAGCGCTGCCGTATCTGGCGCCTGCGCAGCGCGTCTCGAGCGCCGAGCTGATGCGGCGCGATCGCGAGTGGAAGCGCCGGGCGGCCGGGCCGAGCAAGCAGGACGGAGCGGCAAGCAAGGCAGGCGAGGTGCAAGGCCTCAAGAGCCGCTGAGCGGCCATCGTTCTGCTTGGCATAGCAGAGACCCGGCATCACGAGCGCGAGGCAGCAAGCCCAATAGGCCGCTGTTGGCGCGCACGTCGATGCCCTTGCGCAAGCATCCGACGCACCGAGTCGGGCCTGAGCGACGGGAAGATCGGCATGCACGGCTCGACTTGAAGATTGCAGCGTTCTTCGTCGCCAACACTTCAATGGCGTGCTTCACCTTTGGCTGCTCGAGACGCTCGCGCTCGACCGGGCGGTAGACAACGCCCTCTTCGCACGCTTCTAAGACCGATGGGCAGACGACAAAGCCGCTCGCTTCGCCCACTGCCTGTCGAAACGGCACACTCGGACCCTCTGTTGCCCCGCCTAGACGCTGACTCAGCCCCTCCGCGACGTTTGCGAGCTGCTGGCAACGAGCGCGCAGTCTTCGATGGTCGGCGAGCCATGGCTCGCCCCGATTCTTCCGTCGGCCGCGTCCTCACCCTGTCTCGCCCGCGCGGCAGGAGCATATCAGCGCATCAAGCCCTGTGGGCTGTGCGCTCTCTGAGCTTGCTGGAGCTGTGCCGTCGAGCTCGAGAGTCTCCGTTGGCGGCCGAGATTCTTGCGGCTCACTCTGCCATGCCTGCTCGTGCCCGTGGAGGGAATAGAACACCACGTCCCCTCCCGTCGGAACTCTCGAGTAGCTCGAGCGCTCGACAAAAAGAAGCAGACACCAGTCCTCAGCCTCTGGCCATGTCCGGACCCTTGCTTGAGGCTTTTCGCGTGGCCCAGCAAGGGGGAAGAGAGAGGCACGGCATCCTCTCTCTGCTGCTGGTGCAAGGCCGAGCCGCTGCGTCGGAGACCCTCTCAGCTTCACCGCTGCGCAGGTCCGCCTCGGCCTCGGACTCTGGAAGGCGGCCGACGTGTTCCAGGGCACGCGTTGAAAGCATAGCTGCCGGCTGCCATGCTCGGTAGCGTCGTACCTGACATTTGAGCTGCCGACAGCGAGCGCGTGGAGCGTCGAGAGCTCCGTTCAGAGTCGGCAGCCCGCAGGGTTGCATGAAGGCTGGGCCGTGCAGCCAACGTGGCAGCGCAGCCGCTCAGAGAGCAGAGCCATGTAAAAGTCGTCGGAGCGCGCCCCTGCCAGGCGAGTCGGATGCGCTATGCTTCGCGCGCGTCCCTGCGAGAGAAGAGTGGCATGAGTCGAGCGGGGCCCCGAGCGCCGCTGTTGGAAGGAAGCGCCGCTGAGAAGGGCATGGCAACGCAGCGAGTCTTAAGTGGCTCTTTCCCTGCGGCTGCTGCTGCATGCTGTCTCAGCTGCAGCTCATCAGCGGCAGCCGCTCTCAGGCGCAGGCGCACCCCCCGCCGCACGCCGGCACCTCTTGTTCTGCGGCTGCAGATGCGCATGCAAGCCAAGCCGTGCCCACACGAGCGACGGCAGTGACAGCCGCGCAAGGGGCTCAACTCGCATCGGGCCGCGAGAGAGGAGGTGCAAACGGAAGCGCTGCTCCGAGCTGGTGCTGGGTGCTGTGGCGGCTCGGCTCCTGCTGGGAGCAACCCCTCGGATCGTTTCTCAAGGTGGTTGAGGAGGGACTGCTGCGTCTCCGGCTCTCCGGCTGCTGCGGCTGCTGCGAAGCGTCTCGCCTCCTCTCGCTCTCCGCTGCCGCCCGCTGCTGCTGCTGCGCGGCTGCTGATGCAACGAGCGAGGAGCGGTACCCCGGCACGACGGCGGCGAGATTCTGCCTGCTGTCACATCGCGTGCCCACCTCTCTCATGCTCTCGGCCGCCGAGTCGAGACTCGAGAGCGGGCACGGCAGCGGACGGAGCCAGAGCGAGAGCGCAGACGCAGCGTGCAGCAGCAGCGAGCGGAGCGTGGAGCTCCGCACATCCGCACGCCCCTCTCTCGAGGTGCCGGAGCAGCGTCGGCAGGCGGTGACGTGTGCCGCGCTTGCCCGTGGCTGCTGTTCTGTGCTTGGCTTGCGCGCGGCGGGCGAGGAGCGGCGCCGAGAGCAGGCACGTCGCCTGTCTTTCGCGCATCGACGGTGCCCTGATGCACGGCCTGCTTGCTCCACTCGCTCCGCCTCCGCACGCGCGCCGCTGCTGCTGGCGTGCCTTGGGCGTGTGCCTCGCCTCGCCTCGACTCAGCGCCTCAGCGTCGCAACCCGGCTCTGCATCTCCCCCACTCTCTCGCCTCCCTCCGCCTTCCGTGCTCTCCACCACCACCACACCCCCATCCTCTCACACCCGCACCATGCCCGGCAAGCCGACCGTTGCCTCCGTCGAGATTGGCGATGCGCCGCCAAAGGGCGAGACGCGCGTGCGCCGCGCCTTCTGCTCCCCCGACCGCCTCGTCCACCGCCCCACGGGCGACGACGGCAACATCAACACCATGGCCGATGTGCTGCAGTATGCCGTGCGCAGTGAGTGGGCCACAGGGGGCACATGCGTGCACGACGATGCAGCGAGGAGGGTGCAGCAGCTGACCTTCGCCCTCCCCACCCGCCCTCATCCACTCGCAGAGTACACCAACAAGCCCTGCATGGGCTACCGCGACGTCATCAAGACGCACACCGAAAAGAAGGAGATCACAAAGAAGGTCGACGGCGAGGAGGTCAAGGGTGAGTGCCTCGCGCGCGCCGAGTGTTGTGTGAGCCGGTGGAGGAGCAAGAGATGCAGAGACGGCTGCGGCAGATGCAGGGAGCGGACCCGGCGAGGCACGCGAGGCAGACATTCGTGCATCCGCAAGAGAGCCTGCGAGCTAGCTGGCAGCCGCTGTGGCAGCGACTCGCGCAACGTGCGAAGCAGCGTGAGGCCACGTCGGCCTGCCAGCAGAGACGCAGCAGCGCCGAATCTCGAGCTTCTGCTCGCGAAAGCCGCTCTGCCGCTGCAGACGGCGAGTGCGCTCGAGACCGGTTCCAGGCCTGCGCAGTGCGCTGGCTGCCGCGCTGCTGCTCAGTACAACGTTGCCCGTTCAGTTCGAGCAGCGCCCGTTCCGTCTCTCTATTCGCAGCGGCTGACATCCCGTCCCTGCTCGCCAGAGACCAAGACGTGGCAGCTGCAGGAGCTGAGCGAGTACAAGGTGCGTCTCTTGCAATTGCGCGCGCACGCTGCGCCGCAGCTGCTCACCTACTCTGCGGCGCCTCTGCTCACGCTTGTGCCCTGCAGTACCTCACGTTCAAGCAGTTCAACGAGCTCGTGGTTGAGATTTCGAGCGGCCTGCGCAACCTCGGCATGACGTCGGAGAAGCGCTTCAACATCTACGGCAGCACCTCGTGCGTAGCCGTGCCTGGGCGCCGCTCTGCCGAGCATGATGCTCACGCTCCCGCTTGCGCAGGCTCGACTGGCAGTCGATGGCGCACTCGTGTTTCGCGCAGAACATTCCCTTTTGCACGGCGTACGACACGCTGGGGCCCGAGGGCCTGCAGCACTCGCTCGCCGAGCCCGAGGTGGTGGGCATCTTTACCAACCCGCAGCTGCTCAAGACGCTCTGCGACGTGCTCGACGACACGCCCACGGTGCGCTACGTCATCTACAACGGCAAGCCCGAGGAGGCGCAGCTCGAGACGCTGCGCAAGAAGCTCGAGGGCCGCGAGGGCGCCAAGGTCATCTCGCTCGACGAGCTCAAGGCGGACGGGCGCGCGAACAAGGCCGAGGCCAACCCGCCAAAGGCCGACGATGTGGCGTGCATCATGTACACGTCGGGCTCGACGGGCAAGCCCAAGGGTGTGATTCTGAAGCACAGCAACCTCGTCGCCGCCACGGGCGCCGTGGAGCTGCTGCTGGGCCAGCACCTGCGGCCCACGGACACGTTCCTGGCGTACCTGCCGCTGGCGCACATTCTCGAGTTCATCGTCGAGTGCAGTCTCATGTACGTCGGCGTCACGATGGGCTACGGCGGCGTCAAGACGCTCACGCCCGCGGGCGTCAAGAACTGCGAGGGCGACCTGATGGCCTTCAAGCCGAGCGTCATGGTCGGCGTGCCGGCGGTGTGGGAGACGATCCGCAAGGGCATCCTCACCAAGGTCAACGCCGGCCCGGCGGTGGCGCGCCTGGCGTTCAAGGGCGCCCTGTCGTGGAAGCGCAACTCGATTCCGCTGCTCAGCAGTGCCTCGGAGGTCATCTTCAACAAGGTGCGCGCCCAGACGGGCGGGCGCCTGCGCATTGCCCTCAGCGGCGGCGCGGCCATCTCGCGCGAGACGCAGGAGTTCCTCGACATGGCCCTCGTGACGCTGCTGCAGGGCTACGGCATGACGGAGAGCTGCGGCATGTGCACGATTGGCACGCCCGACTTTTGCGCGTACAGCACCGTGGGTGCGCCGAGCCCGGCCATCGAGATCAAGCTCGTCGACGTGCCCGACGCCGGCTACTTTGCCACCAACGACCCGCCGCAGGGCGAGGTGCTCATCCGCGGGCCCGCCGTCACCGAGGGCTACTTCAAGCGCGAGGAGACGACGCGCGAGGCCATCAATGCCGACGGCTGGCTCATGACGGGCGACGTGGGCCAGTGGAACAAGGACGGCACCCTCTCGGTCATCGACCGCAAGAAGAACCTCGTCAAGCTCAGCGGCGGCGAGTACATTGCCATCGAAAAGGTAAGTGTTGTGTGCGAAATCGCCGCTGAGGGTGGAGGCAGCAGGTGCGACGAGGCGGTAGACGCGGAGGAGAGATGCAGGCCCAAGGAGCGACGAGGTGGGGGCAGACGCGTTGGAGCGGCAGCGCAAGGGCCTGCATCCCTCTCCTCCGCAGCCACATCCACCACCTCGGCCCCGTCTCGCCACACGGGAGAGGCCCTGCTCCCCTTTTCGCAGCCACACACACTGACACATGCCCTTGCGCCACAGCTCGAGTCGACGTACAAGTCGTGCGACCTGGTGCAGAACATGTGCGTGCACGCCGACGCCAACGCCAGCAAGCCCATGGCCATCGTCTTTCCGCGCGAGGATGCGCTCAAGGCGCTCGGCGGCGGCCGTTCGCTCGAGGAGCTGTGCAACGACGACAAGGTGGCGAACCAGGTGCTGAAGCAGCTCAACGAGGTCGGCCGCAAGGGCGGCCTGAAGGGACAGGAGGCACTCACACTGTGCATTCTCGTGCCCGAGGAACTGCCGATGACTGGTGAGTTGTGTCGAGCGACGCGGATGGGGCGGGCCGAGACTGACCCTCCCCCCCCCCCCCCCCCCAGCGGCGCAGAAGCTGGAGCGCGGCAAGGTGACGAAGAAGTACGCCGATGTCATCAAGGAGAAGTACGTGTAGGGTCTTCTACGCGTAGCTCAGCTCTACTTGCCCTTTCGTCCGAGCCTGCGCTTCCCGATCCGAGTGTCCGATACCCTCACCCACCTCTCCTCTCGCGCCGGACTATGCCCCCACCTCTTCTCCCTGCTACGCTGCACCTCTCGAATATCCCTACTCGTGGCGCCGCTCGAGCCGAGTGTGTTTTCTCTGAATGCCCACGTCTCTCTTTTTCCCAAGCTGTTCCGCCCGCGCCCTCTTGGTGTCCGTGCTTGGGAGGGAGGGATGCGCTATGCACCTGAGCCGCGTAGTGCGGGTGGGGCCGAGCGTGGGAGCGCTGCGCACTTGGCGCCGTGTGGGGGAGAGAGAGAGCGAGCGCGCGGCGTGACGTCACGCGCGCTGAGCCCGCATGCCGCATGTCGCACCGCCTCGCTGCGCGGCGATTCTCTTAGATGCTCAGCCTTGGCTGCAACTCGACTGCGCATCCCCGCGCACCTTCGCTCTCCCCCACCACCACCCACACACCTCACACTTTCACACCCTCCAACCATGTCCAACAACGAGCAGCAGTTCAGCATCCAGCCCCACCCGGCCACCAGTGCGTCTTTGCTGGCCTTCTCCCTCTCCTTGCTTCGCCTTCGCCATCTTCCTTACTCTTCTCGCTGACGCGC